>NW_027173323.1:0-936 GCF_018151085.1 Drosophila tropicalis
ATACTGCGAACTGTTTGGCTCATGAGCATTTCAATGGTTCCTGCGGGAGCACAGCGGGATGCCATCGATGTGGCAAGCAACACCACACGCTCTTGCACATCGACAGCTCAGTCGCGTACATCCAGCGTGAAGAGCAAAGACCCGAAAGGCGCCCGCCTTTCATTCGGAGTTCTATCCAGTCGTCATCAGCCATCGTGCCGCCTACTCCATCTGCATCCAAAGTTCCCTCCATCTCCCCCCGTGTCTTGGCGATCCAGAACGCTGCCATTCCCCATACTTAGACATGTCCAGCGAGGCAATTTACGGCTTGTTGCAAGGGGGAGCGGTATGTTCACGCCACCGGGTGAACAGCACAGAGTGTGAGGGTAGGGTTTTCTACATCGCCATATTTAATCGAGTACGAGATTATTCCCCGAATACCGGCACTTTTTCACTTGCTAAAATGTCCAGTTTACCTTTAACCGAACCTTTTCGTACATGAGATGTATGTGAGATTGTACTGTAAATAAAAATCATAGTTTTAAACGAAGTTCTCCCTTTACGTTTTTACCAGCTCACCGACCAGAGAAATTGGCACCCGCCAACTATTTGTATTTTTATTTGGATCCTTGCGCCCCTCCACGAACATTATTAATGGTGCTTGTTTAAATCTAGTATCGATTTCGAAGTCGTGTCTACCTTTATTTAAATTGTTTATTTGATGTATTTTTATACGTTTTGCTAATATAATCGTGGGATCCTGCATAGATAAAAATGTCCGCTGGTGTTCGGTTAGTTGTTTATGTCTCGTCTTATGGTCTATACGTAGAGATTTTCAAATTTGATTAATTTATCTTCGATGTCATTTTCACTATTAATAATTCTGAGTTTTCATTTACTGTATTATGGAATCTTTCTACATCTGAAATGCGTTTTACTTACATTTCTCCCATAAGA